>NW_024081320.1:1016673-1064122 GCF_003009895.1 Hyaena hyaena
GGGCATGAAGGAGGGCACTTTGGGGATGAGCACTGAGTGTTATGTAGAAACTAATTTGACAATAAACTATTTGTAAAAAAAAAAAAAAAAAAAAGACTTATTCTGTCATCATAAGAAGCTAATCTCTTCCCATGACATTGTGTATGTGGAATGCAGAAGAAAACCATGGAGACAAGATTTATTCATCAGATCTTTAGGCTATAAAGTTTCATGAGTGGACCAAGAAGACTGAGTTCTCCTTCTCCTTTCTTATTTTTTATTTTCCTATTTGTTTGTTTCCCTTCTAAGCTTCTTAAGCAGTCTCTTTTCTTTTTGTTTTTAGGCATGAAAAAAATATATAGTTCTCTATTTGTAGTATGGTACACATTTTAATGCTATTCACTTTATGGTATGGTAGCAAAATTAGTACCTATTTCTGGTAGCTAGCTGCTATACAAAAATGTATCTTAATCAAAGTTTCTAAGACTATTTTGGGGGGAGAGGTTTCTTTTGGAAAAAAAGTTCTGCAACGTTTATCTTTTAGTTTAATTAAGAATTGTCTAAAACAGATTTGGGACACCCATTTAAAAATACACATGTTGGGTATTAGTGACATTCTTATAGATTATTAAACTATCCTCTCTGGACAGCTTAACAGCATTCTTACTGCATACACATTCAACCATCTGGTTTACCTAAAGAGAATTTAAAGGATGATGTCACCAGAGTACCTCATCTACATTGAAAACACTGCACTGCATACACAAGAGAGTTATTAGAAACATATGTTTGGTTTAAAAACGCCTGCCATTTCATTCATTGTGAGCCAGATTCCATCAGTGACAAAAATTTCTCAGGAAGTTAGCTGGCCCTTGAATTTATTAAATTACTCCTAAAAGGCACAACATCTTAAAACTTGTCTCAAATTTCTGTTGCATCAATCAAAACACTTTATTTACCCTAAGGAGAATACTCTCCTCTAAAAAAAGATCTATGTATAATACTTGAAAAAGGAATTGTGCATTATGCTCTAAAGCTAGTGAAGATTTAGAGAGATACCAGCATTTGTATTTTTTCACGCCTAAAGTCAGGAAGGTCAACATTTAATCTCACAGTGAAAGTATTGACCTATTTCTACAGATGGTTAAAAAACTTGAAAAAAACAAAAAAAGTCTGACTTCAGAGAGGAAATGCAAAAGACATATTATGGGAGAACATTTAAAAGAAATAATCAGAACAAAGTACTATTTTAGTGTTTCAGTGACTTTATTTTAAAAAGGAAGAGCTGTTTATAATAAACTACCCCTAAAGTACAAGGAAAAGGTAACAATAAAAAATGAAAGATTAAGGGCGTTTTTGTAATAATGGTTGGGTTAGAATGCAATAAATATAGGATATACATTTTGTCTATCAGTGAATTTAAGTTTTACTTTAAAATGTTATTTGAGATGTTCCTTCTCCTAATTGTCATGTTATTTCCTTTAAAGATTCTTTTTCCTGGATGACAAAAACCTTTTGATTAGCAAATTTTATTTTACTTATTTTTAAAAACAATGTATTCCCAGCAGGAAAAGGGTGTAGTAAATACCAAATAAAATCAGATTTCTGAGAGCAAAATTAAAGATAGAGTGGTTTTTGGATAGCCAACAAACCATGTCTGTTTCCAAGTGTTTATTTGAAGTCAATTTTGATGCAGTCAAATTATTCAATGTATTTGAAGTATAATGCTATTGTGTTGCTACATTAATGTATTAATTGTTGTACACCTTGTGAAGGCTAAAACTCAAAAACAAACAAAACGAAACAAAATCCTATGCTTTCCAATGTAAAATGACAAAATAAAAATACATCCTAAAGTCAATAAAACTGATAAAAATAGATACAAAATATAAATGACCTAGAAATAATGCAGTTTCCTAAAATTTTATTATTTGCTTTTGTTTCTTTTTTGATGCACCAGATTACATATAGAGAATGGCCTTGGACTTATCAAATAATATAGATTTAATGTGGGGCGCCTGGGTGGCTTAGTCGGTTAAGCATCCGACTTTCTCTTAGGTCATGATCTCGCAGTTCGTGAGTTCGAGCCCCGCGTCAGGCTATGTGCTGACTGCCAGCTCAGAGCCTGGAGCCTATTTCGGAGTCTGTATCTCCCTCTCTCTCTGACCCTCCCCTACTCACGCTGTCTCTCTCTCTCTCCTAGAAATAAATAAAAATATTAAAAAATATATAGATTTAATGTCATATAGGCTGATAAGTATCCATAAAGTTCAACAACTTCCAAATTGGTATTCTACCAGGAATATAATACAGTGAATGGGACATGAGAATTCGGGGGGGGGGGGGATCTGATTTGTTAAAACTTTTTAATTTTTTTTTATTTGAGAGGGAGAGAGAGAGGGCATGAGAGAGCAGAGAGGGGAGAGAGAGAGAGAGAGAGAGAGAGAGAGAGAGAGAATCTTAAGCAGGCTCCATGCTCAGTGAGGGGCCTTATGCAGGGCTCGATCCCATGACCCTGGGATCACAACATAAGCCAAAATCAAGACTCAGATGCTTATCTGACTGAGCCACTCAGGCACCTCAAAACAGCCTAATTTCTAATCTCAGCATCTTTATATACTAACTGTGCATTTCTGAGTGAGTCATATAATCTCTAAGCCTGTTTTCACTTCTGTAAAATGGAAAAAATTTAAGTTACTCTGTACATGTTACATACTTATTCTAGTTACTGGGGCTTCCCAGTATAGGGAATTTGTTTGGAATAACAAATTATTCCAAAACTTAATGGTGTAAAACAGCCACATTTGTGGGTTCCATGGGTCCAGAAGCACAGTGGGGATGGATTGTATCTGCTCTGCAATGTCCTTGGCCTCAGCTGAAACATGGAGGCTGAAATTATCTTAAATCATCAATTTATACATGTGGAGGTGATGCTAGCTGCTACCTGGGGTCTTCCATGCTTCTTCCCATGAGCTCCTTCATGTGAGGGCTAGTTTGAGTTTCCTCCCAGCCGAGTGGCTGGGTTTCAAGGATGACTGTCCTGAGTGGGTGCCAGGCGGCAGCTGCATTTGTTATGAAATACAGCCTCAGAAGTCACATAAAATCAATCCTTCATACTCCGTTGGTTAAAGCAGCTACAATTCCCTGCCCAGAAACAACAGAAGATTTTGAGTCACACTGCACGAACATTTGGGATGGGCTAACCATCTATAGAAAATAAAACCTTATACGGTGTTCAACATACAGAAACCCTTGTTACTTTTATATCATATAATATGAATTGTGGAAAAGGCAAGGATCTGGGATAATGGTGTTTGCCACTTAGAGATTTCATTAAATTATTTACTATCTGCAAATTCTTCATTATTTAATTAGGAGGATACACTTATTTTGAAGGGTCTGTGAGGATTAGAGATATCTGCAAAAGTACTTGCTAGACGCTAAGGACCCAATAAATGCTCCCCCACTGCTTCTAACAAATTTTGGCTATGTAGGTAGTGTCTGAAAATGTCTCAGCCTGCTACTAAATCAAAGAGTTCCCAACAGACCAAAGCAGTTGTTAATAGGCCAAAGGATGGATTCTGTTTAGAATCAAACTATAAGCAATATATTCAGGACAGGGCAAAATCAAACTTTTTACATGGAAAAATCCAGTGTCACCAATATGCTTGAGGAGCAAATTGAATCACAGTCTCATGGAATCTTAGAAAAGAAAGGTGGCTGATAGGGCAAATGAACATTTGATAGATAAGGGAATCAAAAGAGGTTAAATTGCTTGTTCAAGGTTGTACTCTAAGGAGAAAATCTGTAGCTGAAATTCATGTCTGCTAAATTGTAGGTTCAAATTTCTAGTACTCAACTGTGCACATCAGGAATTTTTTTATATCTTTTTTTTTCTTTGGAACGGGATCATGCTTTAGTTACCATTGGGTGTATTATTTATGCAAATGTAAAAAAATGTGATTATAATCTCAAATGAGTTAATATGTCTTAGGGTAGTTTTTAAAAATCTTTAATAAAATAGGAGTCATTATCTTACTGTGGGAAACTGAAACATACAAATAGCTGAAACCATTTCCAGACAAATTTTCCTGAAATGTACATTTCCATTTTTGTATTCTTATTACATTGGTTAATCAAAAACCCACATGTGGTTGGACTGACCACAAATATATACTCAGGCAGTTTTCTTTTCTTTCTTTCTTTTTTTTTTTAATGTTTTTATTTATTTCTGAGAGAGAGAGAGAGCATGAACAGGGGAGGGTCAGAGAGAGAGACAGAATCTGAAGCAGGCTCCAGGCTCTGAGCTAGCTGTCAGCACAGAGCCCAGAGTCTAACTCAGGGCTCAAACCCACGAACCGTGATATCATGACCTGAGCTGAAGTCAGACGCTTAACCGACTGAGCCACCCAGGTGCCCCACTCAGGCAGTTTTCTTGCCATGAAATACAATGTAGTGGTTTGAGGACAAGGGATTTGGAATTAGACTGCTGGAGTTGAGTCCTGCTTCTATCAATTTATTTATTTAACTTCTCTGTGCTTCCAATAATAGTTTGAATGGTTGTGAGAACTAAGTGGTGTATGAGTTTCCTGTTGCTGCTGTAACAATTTACCACAAACTTAGTGACATAAACATACAAGTTGATTCTCTAACAGTTCTAGACTCAGAAGTCCTGTATTAATTTCACTAGGTTAAAATCAAAGTGTTGGTCAGGTGGATTCCTTCTAGAGGCTCAGTGGGGGAGAATCTGTTTTCTGCTTTCTTCAATGTCTGATGGCTTCCATGTGATGATATTTAGGACCCACAAGGATAATCCAGTATCATTTTCCCATATTGAGATACTTAATTTAATCATATCTTCAAAGTCCCTTTTACTAGATAATGAAACATTCACAGGTTCTGGGGATTAGGATGTAGATAAATTTAGGAGCCATATTCAGCCTACCATAATTGCGATGATGCATACAAAGATTTTTACACCTTTTCTGGCCTTAAGAGAATGCTAGTAAATGCCAGCAGTAATATTATTATTATGAAATAGGCTCAAATTTTTAATTATACACATAGCTATTACTTGCTTCCCTCACAGCCACACTATCATGTGTTATGTTATTCAAAGAACGTGGATGATAAAAGCAATAAAGGTAAACACTGTCTTTATCTCTGAGCATCACCTGGTGGAATCACTGGGATTCCAAGCATACCTGAATCTCTTCCTCTTCCTCACAAGATTGTACCCAGTCACCTCTACATTCTATGGCACTTCTAAACCTTCTTTTTTTTCCACCTCTTCATTGCTCTGATGTTTTACCCCATTTTTGGTCCCTTCTTTCCTAGGTTTCTATTTTTTCTTTCTTTTAAATTTAATATTACACACTCCTTTATTAACTGACATCTATAGGTTTCATAGCATTCCCTCACAAGGCTTTTCAAGCAGATTTCCTCAGGCTAAATTAGAGGACATTACCATCAGCTGCCTCCTCAGCAGAAGATGTTTGAGATGACAACTTCCCTTTTGGCAAACACAGGGTGAGTTCTCTGTTGAGTGAGGACATAAATAATGATTAAAAATATAGTTTGCATCAGGGCAGCATTGATGAACACGAAAGCCTCAGTTTCTGCCTAAGAAGTTCATAGTAAGTATGACCAAAAAACCCCAAACAAAACTGAAAACAGGTAATAGCAACACAGAGTAGTATGTTAAGGAATATTAGATATTCAGGTTACTACAGGTACACATAGGAGAGGCATCTAACCCTAATTTGGAGCATCTGATGAGGGTTCCTGAAGAAAATGTTCTGTAGGATAAGATTTAAAGAATCATCTCTCCTTAAACTAGTAAAATGCAGGATAAGACATATGGCTGCAAGGAGAATATTCAAAGAGGAAAGAAAAACCTGAAGCAAGACTTGGGAAATAAAAACATGTGTCACGAGAGAGCTGCAGTATGGCTGAAGCGTTGTGTATGCCAGGAGAATGAGAAGAGAGAAAACTGAAGAGGGTAGCCAGATCCTGAGGACATGAGGGTCATTTTAAGAAGTTTAGATTTTATAGAAGCAGCAAAGACGAGTCCTTGAAGTGGAAAGCTATTTTAAGATCGATGTTTAGGAATATCTTTCTTTCACTCATGTTGCAATGGAAAGGAGGGAGATGGCAAGACTGGACATGGATTGGGTGGGGCAGCATGGATCCTAGTACAGTTATACAATTGAGGCATGATGGTGGCTTCATCCCAAAATGACAATTGTGAGGGGCACCTGGGTGGTTCAGTCTCTTGAGCATCCAACTCTTGATCTTGGCTCAGGTTATGCTCTTGGCTCAGGTCACACTCTCACACTTTGTGAGATTAAGCCCCATGTCAGACTCTACTCTGACAGTATGGAACCTGCTCTCTCTCTCCCTCTATCGCTGCCCCCCCATCAAAATAAAGAAATTTAAAAAATAATAAAATGACCATAGTGATAAAGTGGACAAGGTTAGGAACTAGTTAAAAGGTAATTGTCACAGTGTTTGATGCTTGTTGGATATAGATACCGCGGTGAAATAAGAGGAGGAGAGAAGTTCCTGGTGCCTCTCATGTAGAGATTTTTGGTTGGTTCTTAGGTTAACTTTCACACTTTTTCTAAGGAGATTTTTCATTTTTGCATTAAAAGAAGTATAGAATTCATACTGTACTCAAATTTGGCCCTTCAATTAAACTCCTGTTGCACATATACATTTATTATAATAATTGTTTAAACAGTTTCATTGGGTTTCTGCAGCGCTCTCATAGAATTAGATGGTACTGCTTCTCACAGGCCCCACCAATCAAGAAAAAGATAGAAAACATATGGCTACAAATTCATCAGAAAGTCAAGCTATTTAGAAGACTATGGCATTTAAGCGAAGCCCCTGGGAATGTTTTCACTGAGAGGATCTTGACAGTTTCCTTCTGCTATTTAAGAGGTATCAGAGGCAATGGTCTTGTTACAGGCAATGAGGCAAAATTTTCCTACTCTGCTCCTGTCTTCAAGTATTTTCAGGATTGTTTCCTGGTGTGATTCTAGGATGTTGCAAGGTGCTGAATTTGGAGTACATCCAAATAAGAAAAAGGCAGAATAAAAGCTTTCATAACTAGGAGATAAGACAAAATCTTTATCCAATGGATTACTTCTTCTCCCTTGAGAGGAATGACCTTAGACAGTCAAATCATAGCAAACATGACCACTAAACACACTATACAGTCATTAGGAATTCATCCCCTGTTATGATGGGAATTGGTAAGATCTGTGGTTGCAAAACTCTATGGACAGCTGGTCTTCGCAAACAATGTGGAAGAAACACAATTCTTAGGTTTCTACAGTGTGACAGAATTCTTTAATTTTTTATTAAAGGATATGAACAGTTTATACAGTTGTCTGCCTTTTCAAACAGAGAAAACCAGGCAGATCAAACTTCAGAAAGATATGAAGTACTCTTTCTGCATGTCAATGTCTTTTTCTTTGTATGTTATACAGAAGATGATAAGTATGAAATTACTATTCAAAAATACATAATACAAAACAAAATGCAAAAACAAGAAAATAAATAATATGAGAATTAATAGGTGATTTTTTAAAAAACTCTTTTTAACTGGGCCCCATGCCCAATGTGGGGCTTGAACTCACTACCCTGAGATTAAGAGTCTCATGCTTTACCAACTGAGCTAGCCAGGTGTCCCCAATAGGTGAATTTTTATTCCAGGGAGGACTTTAAGAAAAAAAATAAGAAGTCACAAAAGATATTCAGTTGTGGCCCCTTACACAAGTTTCTATATGTGAAAAAATTATTCAAATTGAATGTACATGAAAAACTGGACATAATTATATGTTTAAGAGATATAACAGACAAAAACATATTACCTTATCATCTTTTTTAAAGAAAACATTCCACAAAGGAAGCTCTAAAACTTTTTGGTGAATTTCGTAAATGGTTCATAGGGGAATCTTAAGAGCCTATAAGGACAATGTGATGAACCTTTTTTTTTATTTTGTCTTTAACTTTCCAGCAGTTATTGTCCCCTCTTCTTACAAAGGACCTGAAATTTAGAGACTCCACCCCATACTCCAGGGGTGAAACAAGTAATTTAGACTCAAGCCAGTCAGGACTTCATGGCTGGGCATGTGTCTTGTGAGGATCCATTCAGATCTTAGGGTGTTTGCGGGGGTTACTAGTAGAGAGACTTTCCTACTGAAATTGAACTTGAGAATATATGAAGTTAGAGACTGCAACCATCCTATCACTGGGTGAAGCCTGAGAATGAAGTTTACATATAGAAGAAAGAAGAACATAGCAAGTAAAGAAATAGAGACTAGAACATGACATTATTTGAGCCTAGAAATCCAACTGTGCCTAGGAGGTAGTTGCAACCCTCCGCAGAGCAATATTTAAGTAATATCATCTCATGTGACCCAGAATATATAAATTAATACACTAATATGCTACTATAGTCATATTGCATATATCTGGATGGTATGGTTACTGATGATTTCAATTTTCTTTAATATATTCTATTTTATTACCTAAACTTTTCTAAGTTGTATTACTTTTTGTTTTGTATATTACTTTTTGTTTTGTATATCAGAAAAAATATACATCATTAATGTGTTAATCTGGTCAGTTGTGTAGACAACTGTTGTATGACTTAAGTTATGCAAATTCTATTAGACTTAAAAAACATTCTTACAGATGAAATAAGATGCTACCACAGTTAGCCAAACTGTAAGGTTTGAGGACACAGTCCTTCAGACTACTAACTCTGGCCAAGGCTTCTGACACCAACTGCAAATTTTGGGAGTAACCAAAACCATCAGTTTTATCACACCAACACTATTGGTCTCAATAATTTGCTAGAAGAACTCAAAGAACTCACTGAAAGCTAGCATACCCATGGTTATGAATTATTGCAGGGAAATAATACAAATTAAAAAAAATCAGCCAAAGGAAGAGATGCATATGGCAGAATCCGGGAGAAATCTAAACATGAAGCTTCCCTTGTCTTTAGGACGAGTCATATTCCTGTCAATGGTATGTGACAGCGTACTCCAAGTGGTGACAGGTAGGGCAGTTCACCTGAGTTTCAGTGTCCACAGTTTTTATTGAGGCTTCACTTGTTTGTTGCCCGTGTAGTTTAACTCAGTCACCAGGTGTATTACTCTGCTTGGACTTCCCTGACAAAATTTCAGAGACTATGTGGTTTAAACAATAGACCTTTATTTTTTTATAGTTCTGAGAGCTGAAAAGTCTAAGAGGCAGGTGTTGGTAAGCTGGGTATCATTCTGACGCCTCTTCTCTTAGCCTATTGGTAGCTACCTTGTTCACAGAGATAGAGCACTTTAGTGTCTCTTCTTGTAAAGTCACTAATCTCATCGGACCAGGGCTATACCCACACTGACTTCTCTAACCCTAATTATCTCCCAAAAGCCCCATCTCCACATATCATCACACCAGGCATTAGGGTCTCACCATATGATTGTTGGGGAAACACAAACATTCAGCCACTATGGATTTATATGAGTAAAGTGCAATAAAAGGAAAGCTTATTCTTTATTCTTTACCTATTACTGTCTTCTGATATATGCGTCCTTTCCCCACCCGAAGGAAATATCTCTGGCAGATCCTGTAGCTGTATATAGTCACTGTCCATTATAAAAATGGTCTCCTTTGCTTTTAAATAAAATTGAAAGCTTTTTCTCTCCCTCTCCTCATACCAGATCTGTAGCTTGGTATCTGCAGTAGGGATGAGGCTTATTTTTTTTTTCTCTCTTGCTCCACCTCCTTCCCCATCCTTCTGATACTACTAAGGTAGGATTTAAATGCAACAGAGAAATAGAATAGATATTTTATTGGTTGAATACCACTGTAATCTGACTATCAATACCGTTTGTCATGCCAGGTGTCCCTGAGTTTATGGAAGCTTATAAGCAGCACATAATACTGTTTGGCTGGCCCTCCTTTCATCTTTTTCTTGGTTGTGTCCCCCCAGTGGTTTGGACCCCTCCTCCACAGCTGCAGATCAAGAGGCCCAAGGAAACTGATGTTTCCTGGCTGAAAAAAATGACAAAGTTATCCAAATTGTTTGAATTGAGAGGAAATATTCCATTCAACGTCCTAAAACTTATCTTATTATGTTCCTTTGCTGTCTAGAAAAAAATGAAGGTGCACAGCTGCCTGCTTCCTTTACTGTCCACTCCCTTTACTTTGTCACTAAGTGCTTCCAAGGCTGGCATCCTATCCTCTGAATTTCCTGAGGAAATGTGTACCATATTTTCCTCCTCACGTATACCCCGAAATCCTGGGGACTCATGTCAGTTTTTCCTAAGAATTCTCTGATGTTCTATATCATTAGATTTGTAGCTCAGCAAGCCTAAGATCCAGATAGTGAGAGAGATGTAGTCTTCTTTCTTGTAGATAACTGTCAGCTCTATGAATGATTGTCTTATTCATCTCTCTTCACGTGATGGTGGTGGGACAGTGGAGATACACACCATCTTCTCCCCACAGAGGAAGGAAACAGAGAAGCCACCACAGCATTCTTTACTCTTACATATTCCCTTTAGGTAGTTTCCTCAATGAAACTTCCAGTCATTTTTAACAGAGACTGGAAGTGGGTGATGGTAGTTAATAGTCAAGGACAAATTTAATCACATATTAGTAACTTCTCTGGGAATATGTTTGTAGCTCTCTTTCAATGCAGGAGTAATATATCACATACTATCTGCAATTTTGGTGATTGGTGACTATATTGCAATTTTTCAAGTTGATAACATAGCATATATTACTATGCCATTTGCTGCTTAGAAAAACTAAGGCATCCTGAACTAAGATAGACTCATTTGCTGCTCAGAAAAACTAAAGCATACTGAATTAAGATAGAGTTAGTGAAAGGTTTTTTTTGAAAAATATTATTTCTGATTGCTAGCACTTATTCTAACATAGTATTTCTTAATGCCAGTTTAGAGGAGCACTCTTCCAAAGGAGGGACCCTCAGACTCCCTGCATATTAGAGATTCTGAAAAATCACAGAATGCTCTGTACCAAACCACTTCAAAATTCAATAGATTAAAATAACACTCATTTATTCTGGTCATCTGTTTGTCTTCTGGGACTTGGCTAATCTCAGTTGGACATTACAGGTGGTGTTCTGCTCTGCACACAGTAGTGAGTGGGGTTCTGCTTCTAAGTTAAGGACTAAAGACAGAGTGGATAGCCCTGCTTCAGTGTCTCTCGTTCTTCTTGTGTCAGAGAGAGAGTCAGCGATGTCCCTTCCTCTCATATCACTGGCAAAGGTGCAAAATAATAAGCACAAACATGTGTGACCCCCTAAGGTCCAGGCTTAGCGCTGGCACTGTTACTTCTGCTTATATGTTCTTGGTCAAAGAAAATTATTTCATCAAGTCCAAAGTCAATGGGTGGTAAAACATACCCCCAATGAGGCCATGGCATAAGTATGTGGAGGCAATGAAGTGAAAAGCTTCAGGGTACGAATTCAGTCGAAAACAGCACTGTTCAATAAAGACTGTGCAACTTTTTTTTTTATAGAGCTCTTTATGTTTTTATGTAATACTTAATAAAATCCTAGACACATTGGAAAATGTTATTGTAAACGATTCCCCCCAAATGGACAATATACTACCTATTAGATCAGAGATATGTTTTAATGGCTTACTTCAACAACCAGCAACCTTATTTCAAAGAGGAGATGATGAAATCATTAGACAGGCTTCAACCTTGGAGACAGAATCTGTTTGTGTCACTCTTTACCTGAGTGATCACAGGAGAGACACTTCACTTTTCTAAAGTTCAGCTGCCTCATATGCAAATCTAAGATAAAGAATAATAACTTCACTTCTCTAAAATGATGGTGAGTAAAAAAGATAATATGAATGATTAACTAGTTCTCAGTTTTATGATTGTCTTATTTACCTTTTACCAGCATCATGTGTATACTAAATTTCACAACTTCCATGTCTTTTCTTAAACTATTCAACTGCTTTTCAGTTTTAGATGGTAGTTGTGAACTTTCCAGTGCTTCATAACTTGTATCCTCAAACGTCTTTTCTTCCTTACTATCTTCTGCTCCATCCTGGTTATAAATACCTCAGTATCAACAGCTTCTTAACTGGGTTCCAAACTTCCCTGTTGCATTATTTTCCATCAACCCATTCTACACAGTATACTAATGTGGTATTTTAAATAGAAATCTAACTGTATTCACACATATGTACAAACTGTCTAGCCAGGGTTCTGTAAATTAGACTGGCCCAAACCAGAGAAAAACAGAAGTTTAATAACATGTGCATCATGAATGCACTCATGGGAGCATCCAGTGATGAGTAACCCAAGAGGATATTTAAAATTTAGGCTTGGGGGTAAGGGATAGGAGAAATGGATGAAGGCCATGAAAAGGTACAAACTTTCTGTTATAAAATGAATGGATGTAATGTATAGCCTGATAACTATAGGTAATAATATTGTACTATATGTTTGAAAGTTGCTTAAAAAGTAAATCTTCAAAGTTCCCATCATAAGAAAAAAACTCTATATATGGTGATGGATGTTAACTAAACTTACTGCAATCATTTTGCAATGTATACACATATGAAATTATTATGAGGTACACCCATAACTAACATAACTAACATATGTCTATTATATTTCAATAAAAAAAAAGAATTTAGCCTTATATGCCATCTTAGGCTAACACAAAAGAAAAGAGGTTTCAGACTTCTGGGGGAGAGGGAGAAGGTGACCAGGAAAAATTTAGCAAACAAGGTTTGTTCAGTAAGGTTTGCTATGCATATTTAAGTAGTCATCTTCTCCTTGGATGAAGATGTTAAGAATCCTCTTCTTGGCATGGGAGAGAGAGACATTTTACAAATAGAAGTTTTACAAATGTAGTTTTCCTTCATAAAGGAAAATTTAAAACGTGTACCCTGTTTTTAGAGCTTTTCCTGCATCTACTGATCGTCAATGCCAAAACAAAACAGAAACAAAAAGAAAAAACAAAAGACCAAAATAACCCATAAGCAAAAGAGGAGCATTTTGGAGAAGCACATTCTGGGACCTTTCATATTATTTATTAAAATGGTAGCACTATATTTCTTTGTGTGATCATTTGATTAATGTGTCTCTTACTAACTCACTTAGAGACTCAGGACAGGCCAGAACAGGGAATGCATTGTGTTTAATCTCTGTGATATCACTAGTGCATTGCAAAGCACCTCCTCAAATTCAACAAATATATTTACAGGATTATTTTGACTATTATTTCCTACAGTGTAGGATAAAAGTAATTTATAATATCTAGGTTTATATTATGATAAGTAAAAAAAATGGAAATATCTTGTATAGATATTCATTACTTGTCATAGAATTGTTACTGATCTATCACAGCTGATAAATCAGGAAATGAATGGGTAAGCCCTGGCTTGTTGTCCTGGCCAACTGCTTCATCCCAGGAAATCCTGGGGGTTGGGGGTGGGCGGTGGCCGGGTTGGGGGGGGTACTGGACAAATCAAAAGCACAGCTCCTGTCTGAGTTTGCCAATACTGTTGCTGAACAAAATCCAGATAAACTCATTGCAAAAGAAGCCAAGAAGTCAAGAGATGAGAGTTCAGTAAAGAGGGAGAAATTTATTTCAGGTGCCAGCAGGTGGGGGAGGTTACAGTCTCATGCCTTAACAACTTGCCCTCCTCCAGCAAGATGGACACCCAGAGTTTTATACAGAGAGAGGTTTAGGGGGATATTGCAAGATAGCATATAGGAAGCCTGTGATCATGGGTAAACTCACTATGTGTTCAGCATGTGTTGGTGGGCCAGAAAGAGGATGTGTGGGGTGTGATCTTTTGGGCACTCTGTTGCTATCACGGCTTTTCTGGTCTGGACATTGGAATGTTCCCATCATTGCAAAATGTCTTTGTCAATGCCTCAAGAAAGTGTGATAAGAAATAAGTTCAATGAATTTTAGTTAGAACATGAAGTAAGTGGTCTTATCTATTTCTGGTTTTAACTGTTTGGGTCTATAGTTGAGCAAGAGAAGAGGGCTTGCTGACAGAATGTTTCCAACTATTTTCTTAGAGTCTGATTTCTTTTTTTTATATCAAATTTTCTCTTAAATTATACCTCTCAGTAAAGAGGGCCTACCTTTGCTTATAACATTTCTGTCTTCCTTCTTTAACGTCACTCTATTCTTTCACCTTCAGAAGTTCTCTTTTAATCCTAAACTAACCTGATTCCATACATGGAAAGTCTGAATTTTGGTAAACTCCGAGGGCTTCAAACCAAAGCTAACGGAAACACTGATTTACATGAATGGATGAAGTCTTTACCATCTCAAATTCCTGTTATAATTAGTTTCAGAAGAACAGATCCATGTTATGTCTATTTCTATTCCTTTCCTCATCTGTGACAAGGGAATGAGTCATTAGAATTTTAATGTCCGCATTACATGCCAGCAGTGGTCTGTTGTTATGCTTTAACTACTTAAATACTCTGAATTCTGACTGGCTAATCCATTCTACCTTTTATTGTAAGAGACCAGGAATGGGCTGCTAATCAAACAGCATGGAAAAGGTCGGATGAGTGCAAAATCATCTGTCTATCATTAAATGGTGACAGAATTAGAAGGCTTGCTTGTGTGACTAAGACTGAAATTGGAACAGAAAATGTCACCACATGAATCCTCTAGATTGACAACGAATATGGTTAGAGTTGGAATGGTGAAGAATTAATTATTTTTACACAACTCTGTTGCATATGAAAATTTTTAAAGGATATATTCTTAAACCACAGGCTACAGTCTAATAATAATTCAATGGTTAAATAATAGTGGGGTGATAGTGTGGTGTTTTGAACTCATCTGAATGCAATTTTTTTGACTAAACATTTTAAAAAGAAGCCAAGTACTATTCTTAAAGCAATCCATAAATTTTACTACTAAGATAGCTTATTGTTTTAATTTCATCTTGTGCTTTTATTTTTTAAATTCAGAAATGATTGTTCTGAGTTTGTAAATTGAAGTGCTATAGTTAGAAATGAATTTGTCTCTATTTCATTTATTGTGTGGCTACATTATAATCTTTATAATCACTTTTTTCCCCAAGAAAGTCTGCCAAGTAATATTCCTTCAGATTCTATTTCACTGCGTGTTTAAATGGATTTTCCAATAAGTCATTCTACAAGTCCATTCTACAAGTCCATTTCCCTCCTGTGGATTAGCTCAAATTTGCTTTTTTTAAAATTTTAGTTTCGAGTTTTATTTTTATTTGTTTTCTTTCATAGTTTATTGTCAAGTTGGTTTCCATATAACACCCAATGCTCATCCCAACAAGTGTCCTCCTCCATGCCCATCACCCTCCTTCCCCTCTCCCCCACTCCCATCAGCCCTCAGTTTGTTCTCAGTATTCAAGAATTTCTCATGGTCGAATTTGCTTTTAAATTCTTTCTCATGAAAACAAGGTCACAACAATAGATATCTGCCATCATCTCAGGACTGAAGCTATGTACCAGCTACCAACTTATATTTTTAAAAAAATCAACACTCAACTTATTTGTGGACAATTCACAACTATGCTTTTCCTTCCATGTCCATTGTCACTTGCAGATTCACTTTGCCTGCTGCATTTAATTTCAGAAGCATTATTGTAGAAAAAAGGAGAGATAGGGGTGCCTGAGTGTCTCAGTTGGTTAAGCATCTGCCTTTTGGTTTTGGCTCAGGTCATGATCTCATAGTGCGTGAGTTCATTCCCTTCATGGGCTCAGGGCTGTCTGTGCAGAGTCCACTTGGAATTCTCTCTTTCCCTCTCTTTCTGACCCTCCCCTATTTGTACTCTCTCTCTCTCTCAAAAATAAATCAATAAACTTAAAAAAAGAAAGAAAAAAGGAGAGATAAAACTGAAACAGGGGAACTAAGGGGATCACATGAAAAACTGCTTTTTTGGTTCTATTCTTGCTTTTATTTTTGCTAGGATCCATACCCTCACCTTACACACATGTTATAGAACAGAGAATGTATGTTCTCCTTGTATAGGTCAAGGAATAAATCATTTCTTTGGAATCTTCCAGCACAATAGATAACATCTAAGGAGTGACTGGGTCAGAGTCATCATGAATAGTTCCAAGACCACTGATTCATCAAGACCCTTGGCTTTGTCCATAATTGACTTATGGAAGACACCTAAATACTCATCTTTGCTCCTGGATTACTGAGAAAGCATGTGCACAAGACCACCATCATCAATAAAAACCTCAGACCTCAAGCAAAGATGAAACTCACTCTTCTTTCCTTTCTGAGTCTCCTGGACACTCTGTTCATATCTACACTTTATATATCTTTAATAAACTCTGCTCTTACTGCCTCTCAGCTTGCATTTGATTTCTATCTTATATGAAGCCAAGGATCCTCTTGGTTGGCCCTACTGGATCCCTCTAGGTCCTCAGACCCAGCCAGCTTGCATCAAAACTGCAAGAGTGTGCTTCAGTAATGACTAAATGAAGTTTGTGTTGTTATCTGTACGGTTAGTCTCCTCTGCCCTCTTTATCTTCCTAAATATAGATCTTTGGCAATTAAATTTACTTATTCCTTTCCTAGGTATTGATGCTTCTATAAGGTCATCTCAAGAGTTCTTTGTTTTATATGGATAACAACTCTAGAGCACTTGACCATTTATCATTCTTTGACCCAGCAATTACTTTGTTAGCTAGAAGTCTCAGAAAAGTTTCTTGATCATTGGTGTTATAGACATGCATTCTGTAATAGCGATAGAAATGTTGGAAGTTCAGAAGCAGCTGTAGACAGAGTACAAGATAAATTACTATTATTCTCATGACAAAAGTAAAGAGCTAAATTAGCTGATCCAGAAAAAATCATGCTACACCATGATTACAAATCAGAACACCATGCTAAAAGATATAACTTTATATTTCATGGAAGTTGAGAGGCAGACAACAAAATCTTACGTGTAAACTAAATAGAAAAATAGAGAAGGCCCAGAAAATAGAAGTCATTATTACAGCATATGATTTATAGATCTGCCAGAGGGGACTCTAAGAATCCTGATTTCAGTGAAATTATTTGAAAAATCTATTCAGAGATGTGCAATGTAGAGGGCAAGGGAAGAGTGGAATAAAATTGATAGAATCCTTCAACTTCACATGCTCAACACATGACTTAAAGGCTCAGTAAAAGTGCAGTTGACAGTATTTTAAATCCCTGACATATAAGGAAGCTGTGTCATGGCCATGAATCCCCATTAAATCTGACTAAAATTCACAGTCGGATTAGGCAAGTTTGGCTTGTCCAATATTTGTGCATATTGATTATTACAGTGTTTGGTTTTTTTTTTTTTTTGTCATTGAAGAGGGGAAAAGTAATCAAATCTGGAGAATACCCTGGACCTAGGATTCTATATTTATAAATCCAGTTTTCTTTTCATTATACTCTCTCTACATTGTCTTAGTCTTGCACTGAAAAAGGAATGGGTTGAATAAAGAAAGACTTTGCGGGTATTTTTGTGGATTGCAAAGGAAAAAAACAACAACTAAGGATGAAAATCATAACTGGACGTGGCAATGTATGTGATATGGTAACCAAAAGTGTCTTGAATAGAAGCATATCACAAGCTCTCTGATCATTGCAAGCACCTGACTTAGTGTGTATTTCAGCCTTGCTGCTCTGAAATATGCATAAGAACATTGTACGAGACCTCCCATGGTTGAAGGAGAGTCTAAAATCTTCATTTACAGCTCTTTATAATAGTAAATTCATTTGTTCACTAACACATTGATGTAAAAACAAGAAGTAATCATAAAAATGTACTATTTCTATGGTGTTTGATCCTTTAAAGGGCCCTTAGAGATAGCTGAAGTCCATGAAAAGAATGGAGTCCTTACTAGGTTTCAGATACTGTGCCCAGAATGTTGTGTTGAATGTTGCATAGGATTCATTCATTCATTCATTCATTCGAGGAGTAGAGAAATGACTGGAATGAGGACACTAATTCATATCTAATGAATTATACTAATTCATGTCTTCAACCTTTCTTGATACTACCACACACCCTTAAGTATTAGAATATGGAGAGTGAGAATGGGAGGAAGGAGAGGTAGCATGGGTTGACCTTTTGCTAATTGCTCTTTAACTCAATTACAATTAGATATATTAATGTAGAAAAACAAAGAATACAGATGTAGAGCAGGAAAGATAATCTTCCCTCTACCCTTCTGAGATCTTAGCTGTGATCACTGTAATAAAAAATTAATAAGAGAAATACAAAAAGAAATTTATTAACATGTAAGCCTCATGGAAACATGGGAGATATCCAGAGGAAAATGAATAACTCTGAGGTGGCTTAGAACTCAGGCTTAAATACCATCTTTAGCTAAAGGGTTACCAGAACAAGTAAAGAAGGCCTCACTTAAATCTGTATAACAAACCTTATTGTCCTTTGCTTTACTTTTCCTGGTAACCTCCATAACTGGCCTCCCCTCCACTCTATACACACACACACATACACACACACACACACACACACACACCTTTCTTTTTGTGTGTATGTCTTTAGCTAAAGATGGCAAAAGTAAAGCAAAGGAGGATACGGTTTGTTATACAGATTTAAGAGAAGGCCTTCTCCAATGATAAGATTCTCAGGGCGCTTGGGTGGCTCAGTCAGTTAAGCATCCCACTTTGGCTCAGGTCATGATCTCACAGTTCGTGGGTTTGAGCTCTGCGTGGGGCTCTGTGTTGACAGCTTAGAGCCTGGAGCCTGCTTCAGATTCTGTGTCTTCCTCTTTCTCTCTCTACCCCTCCCCCACTCATGCTCTGTCTCTGTCTCTCTCTCTCTCTCAAAAATAAATAAACATTAAAAAAAACTTTTAAAAAAAGATCCTCTTGTGATTTAAAGTCATCCTTATCAAAATAAAAACAATCAAATATATAAATAAAGTCATCTTCTCTTCTTGGTCCTTAGCTGAAGACACCCTAATAAGTGGAGATTTCCTTTATAAATATAAATTTCTCTTTAAAAGGGGTAAATTCTACTTGTTTCCAAAGCTTCTCCTATGTCTGCTGTTCTCAAAATAAGCAGCTCAAAACAATATTCATGTCAAGAAGGAATATTTTGGATTGGTATATTCTGCTATCATTCATAGAATATAAGAATAATTTGATTATAACTATGTAGGTCAGTATAATCTAGAAGAAAATTTAAGTTGCACTGTGTGCCTTAGTTTTGTTAATTTTATATATTTTCAGAATATACAGAAAAGGTGTATAAAAGTATTAGGTATTTAACTGATACAAATAATTTTCCCCTTAAATTTTATGCTTATGCTACAATCAGCTTTTTGAGGAATGTAAGTTTATTTTTCTTAAATAAAGTCCCCCAAGTCATGAATTTTAGGCTCCACAAAACTTTTATCAACCTTGGTAAATATTTAGCAATAATAATTTTCAAGATATATTTGGTTAAATAAACATGAATTCTTACTCAATTAACCAGAAATAAGTTATAATTCTATTTTTTGCCTAGTTTCCAATAAATCTTATGATAATGATCCTGTAAGTATTAACTGGCACATAAATGACAGAAGAGGCTATTGAAGAAGCAAGGAAGTTAGTTGCTAGGAACATTAGATAAATGGGAGGGGGGAGCTATAAAAATGGCAGTGTTATGAAAACACATGGAGGAGAGTAATGTATATGAAACATGCTACATATTGTATGAAAAAAATCTTAGCATAGGAAAAATGCATTGATACCCATATAACATAACTCTACATATCATCTTAGTTGAAAAAATGGACTTTCATACTTCTTCAGAAAGGGCATCCTTTTTGACCTTTTTTACCCTCTCTTTTCTGAAATCTTATATTATTGTTTTTCAAATACTCTTTGTAAATTTTTCCACACTGGTATCTAAATTCTTCAGGTTTTTTTTTTTCAGGTTTAATCTCCCCAGTTAGCTTTTAATTTCCATTAAGACAGGACCTGTGTCTTTTGACTTCTTGGTACTGCTCACAGTAATAGATAAGTAATTAAAATTTAATGTAATTGAGTTTAATTTGATATAGATTCCAATGGATTTTTTAATTAAATGGTGTGATTTTTATCCATTAAAATTTTTGCAATTTTATTAATTTTAGCTTTTTTCATTTATCCAAAGGATGAACTAAGACTTAAGTTATATTTTGCAATCTTGAGAAAGATTTCCTACAGCCTTCATCTTACCACTTTTCTACTCACCTTCTATAAATCCCTGCCATAAAATAGAACATGCAATGATTTCAGCTCAGATTTACCACAAATCCTGGTCCAATAAGAGACCATGTATTTATATATTAATGAAAAACATAACACTAGACATAGGAAAGGACATAGTAATAAATTTTTAAATACATCATTCAAGGAAGAGATGACAATGTATCAGTCCAGATTTTGTTTTTGGCTGGGGAGATACATTCTGGGAGGGGAGGGGACCTTATTCCTGATGTCCTGCCACTTCCCCCTTCCTCTAACTATTTATTTGACTATCAGCTGGGCTGTAACAAATCTCTTCTTGTTTCTTAAGCAATATCTGAGAGACTCTCTAATCCCAGTCACTACCACTTATTAAAGCCAGTCCAGTTAGAAAACTAGCCCTCAAATACATTTAAATCTCCTCCCCTCCCGTCCCCTCCCCTTCTCTCCCCTCCCCTCTCCTCTTCTCTCCTCTCCTCTCCTCTCCTCTATGTTCCTTAGAATAGACTAGATTCCTGGCTGTAGGACATGATGACAACACTGAGAAGTTTAGTGTGTCTCCAGGATACATCCTCTACCACTCTCTTCCAAGTCCAAAATATTCTCTGTCATGAATTAGGAGTAAAACTTAGGGGATAAGACCTATCTTATTATTTAAGTGGGAAGTGATGAAATCCCCATAGAGCTTCTAAGAATACACAACAGTTGGTCGAATGGTGGCCTCAAAAAGATATGTCCAAGTCCTAACCCCTGGTACCTGTGAATGTGATCATATATGGAAACAGAGTCTTTGCAGATGTAATTAATTTAGGATCTCAACATGAGGTTCTCCTGTATTTATAGTGGTCTCTAAATCCAACAATGAGTGTCTTGATGAAAGAGAGAAAAGGAGAAAACACAGAGACATACAGGGAGAGAAAGGTTTTGTGAATGTAGACTCAGAAGTTGGAGTTTTCTATCTGCAAGCCAAGGAACATCAAGAACAGCTGGCAGCCACCAGGAACAAGTCCTCCTTTAGATCTTTGAGAAGAAACCAACACTACAGATACCTTGAGTTTGGACTTTTGGACTCCAGAACTGTGTAGTAATAGATTTCTGTTGCTTTAAGCTACCTCATCTGTGGCGATTTGTTATAATAGCCTTAGGAAACAAATATGGTCTTATTCCTGATGGCTCTGTGGCAGACATCCAATATTTGCTCTGTTGAGTTGCATATGTGAGTTATTAAGAGAATGGTTGGGAATATGCCCAGTCTAATTTTTCTGATCGGGAAGGTGAGTCTTAAGCTCAACTTTCCTTCCCCTCTTAGCCCCTGTAGCAAGCGGTCTAACTAAATCTTTGTGCTGCTATCTTCCTCTTGTTTTGAAGCCAGTCCTCAGATATGGTATACTTGCAAGATAGCATAGACATTGGGTTTTATTTCCCTGAACTCTGAGGAATCCATGTATCCTTAACATGCCAAATACTGAAGATCAGCCACTCTACTTCTGCTTCCACACACAAACCCCTTTTTAATTTTCTTGTCCTGCTCTGAAGGGTCTACTGCCTACCCGATATTTGACTTAAGTAATATTATGTCAGGCTCCCTTTCTTGCAGGAAATCTATTTCTAAGAGGATCACATGGTTTCAGATTTTCTGAAGAGCAGCACCCCCTTCCCTCTGGGAAGAGAGGGTAATCATTTTCTTCGAAGAACTTACAGTTTCTGCAAAAAACACAACCTAATATTTTTCTCTTTTACTCCACATTGACTCACCTTCTTTCTTAGATTGGGAAAGATGGTGGAATAGCAGCTGGTGGAAAAGTTAAGGCTAGTTCTTCAAAACCATAATTACCTCAAGAGTGAGGATGAGGGCTGTGTTTGCCCTTAGCTGTTGACCAGATATCTTTAAAATGTTGAATAGTCCGTGCCTTTTTGTCTTCAGCTTTGGAAATTGATCACTGATTCTTGGGCATTGGAAGACATGTCATTCTATGACCAGTTACATATGCTTTACCTGAAACCCCTCTACTTGTTATTGTCAAGCTTGTGGGTTTGGATCTTTAAGGTGAAAAAAGAATTAGCAAGATTTGATTTCCCTATTATTCAATGTCCAACTCACTTCTCAACTTACTTTCTTATAAAATAAGAAGTTGGACTAAAATCAGATTTTTTTACTTATATGATTTTAGGAGCTAGAAGGAAAAGTGAATGCATAATCATTGTAAATGGGGAGGCTGTGACCAACTTAAGAGTTTCAATACCTATCAAAGGCATTGACATCATTTGTCAAACCAATTTTAAAAGATCTTCTTGAAGCCAGTCACTAACCTCTGCTAGATGATCTTTAATGTTAATTCTGTATTTAATTGGTCATGCACCCATTCTCTAGATCATTTAGACAATATTTGAGACCTTTCTTTTTCATAATGATTAACAGCAATAGGTGCATCTTGCCGTTTTAGTCAGAAATTACCAGAAATGTTATATATTCAATTGTCCTTTGTTCCCCATGATTTTCAAATGACACATACAGCATTCACACATGAAAAAAATACATTCAGACTTATTTAAATAAGAACTTAAGTATGTGTTTATATAGAGAGATATAAATATTTTTGCATAATTTCAGAGATAATCTTTTTTCAGAAAAATCAATTACTGTGTATATTGAGGGATTACTGCACTTTAGTTTGTTTATAATTGTACCCAGAATTATTCAGTATCAGCTGCTGTTCCAGAAAAAATCTTTTTAGCAATAACAAGTTGTTCATAGGATTTTAGTCCTCAATGTTTCATATCTGAATTAGACAACATTTATAGTTTCATATTTATGTGATTATACAGATAGAGATTAGCACCTATTTTATAAAATCTTCTTGTGTAATTGTGCTTAAAAGTATACATACTGAATGTCAGATTGTTTTCCTAATAATTGCTTTCTTGTTACTTATAATTAAATTGCAGATAGGGCATTATATATATTTAAAAAGCTATGTGTACCTGTGTGTGTGTGTGTGTGTGTGTGTGTGTGTGTGTGTGTGTGTGTGTATTGGCCATACACCCAATAGTGGGTGGCTTGGTCAGTTAAGCATCTGATCTTGATTTCATTTCAGGTCATGATCTCATGGTTCATGAGTTCTAGCCCCTCAATGGCCCAAGATGACAGTGTGTAGCCTGCTTGTTATTCTCTTTCTCCCCCTCTCTTTGGCCTTCCCCCAGTGAAGCTTGAATGCACTCTCTCTCTTGTTCTCTCTCAAAATAAATAAACTTAAAATTTTTTTTTAAATCTATGTGTACGTAGATTTTCATATCTATGATCTTCATTTCTGGGTGTTAAAGTGTGTATTATAAAATATCTTCTATAAAAAGGCAACGTTGGTTTGATAGCACTGATCTATGCCACATCCAGAGATCTATGACATCCTAAAGTCTATATGTATGTACATATATGGATCTTTATCTATTCCCTGGTGTATAAATCTGGTATGTCCTTTACTATGCCTTTGTCCTCAGCCTATGGTATTCTTTACTGAGCAACAGGAGCCTAAAATAGTCTGGTCTGACCTATAGCATAGTGGAAACTTCAAACTGAGACTAATGGCCAGAGAACCTATTCATTTGATGGTCTCCTGGCTAGACAATGTTTTAATTCTAGATTTAATATGAGAGAAGTACAGCTTCCTAAATATTGTCTATGATTATTTTTAGATACATACAAAACCTTTTTTGTTATAATTAAAATATTTATGCGACTGAGAAGATTTTAAAATGGAAACTAATAAATTGGATAAATTCAGTGTTAAATGGCAAAGCATTTTCAGCATTATAAAGAGAAAATGTCATTTAATTTTAAAATGCTTTAATTCTCTAATTGAATTTCTAATTAGTGAGCACATGCTGAAAAAGGTGAAAATATTAATGAGATATTCATAGATGTTTCATAAAATGAGGTCAAATATTATCTGATACATATATATATATACACGCACACACACACAGACACTTATGCATATGTTATGGAGAAAATTCTCATTATGCAAGGTAATTAAGTGCCACTTGTCATAAAAATTTCCCAAAGAGATTACAGAAGGCATAAAATTGCAGGAAGCCAATTATCTGATCTTTTCCCTTTTAGTTATTTATCCCTTTTGTCTCTGATTGTTCTTCCTATTTCCTCATATCTAAAAAACCCTTTAATAAAACTGGAAAATAAGACAGAAATTTTTACTAACAATTTAAAATAAAAATTTACAAATTTTTTTTTTACTTAATTTGCAAATATGTGTTGGGCACCAAATATATTCAGGAGACTTTTTAGATATTGTAAGGAAGAGAAAGTGTAGGATGGGACTATACCTAACATTCTTCTCCATTATTCTACAATTATAGAAATTTAATTTCTATTTTATTTTTAAAAATTTATGCTGTGAATTGGTTACATTTGATGAGATGGGGAACAAAAAGAAAGTGACTTTTAGAATAGGCATTTATGTGTCTTCATTCTCTGTATTTTGTATTTTCATATTATTTTTGTCTTCACCATAAAGTTTTATAGAATTTATATCTCTGTGATATAATATCTACATTTGGAGATTGAAATAAAACCCAGGTTGACACTATAGATGAGCAGGAGCACAATCCAGAAGGAATACCTTTATATTGTTTTTCATAAATGTTTCTATTTTGGATTTTAATTATTAAGGAGTTCCACTAACAGAAGTTCGTTTGGCAAAGGAGGTAACCACAGTGTTATATAACACACAAATTGCTCCTCTAGGTAGCAACCCCACTTAAAGGAACAAATAACTGTCATGTCCCTGAGGGGTGCTAAAGTTCATGACTGAAATTGTATGCAATATTTTAAGCCTCTGTGTATGTGTGTGTGTGTGTGATTTTTTTGGAGGGGTATATGACCCAATAAATATCAGATTCTAAACTCTGATGGTCTATGACTCCCAACATCTTTAGTTCCCCTAAAACCCCAGCTTTCTGTCTCTATATAATTCCATAAGAAAAAATTTAATTTCTCCAGCATTTTAAATGTTTCACTGAATAAATGAATTATCTTGCCCCTTAACTGATGGAGGCAATATGTTACTTCGGTGATTAAAATGCACTAACACTATTGGCTTTGATGAGTTCTGCTCAAATACAGACTAGTCCCAGTTCATTTCCAAACCATTCAACACCATCCAAGTGACATTCCTGAAAGCTGTACATTTCATTTGTGCATTCTAATGATTTAATTTAGTAAGCTTAATAAGCTTATCTCTAGTCAAAGATAACATGACATTTATATGACTCTAGAGTATGTGATAGGATTGAATTCTTCCTGCTTTAGTTTCAGCCTAGACTCTATTTTCATAATATCAGATACCAAAGTGAGTATGAGAAATATTCTGTCCATAGATATTTTAAAAGCAACTAAGAACGCACTTTTTTACTTTTTGAACTTAGAGAATATACAAGAGGATCATGGTCTCAAGAGAGGATTTTATGAAAGGGATTAGTAAAGAGATTTCTTTGGAGAGAGTTGTTGCCCTGTTGACTCTTTCATATCCTCTTTTTCTTTTTTAATGTTTATTCATTTTTGAGAGAGTGAGAGAGACAGAGAGAGAGACAGAGAGAGAGAGAGAGAGCATGAGCAGGGAAGAGGCAGAGAGAGAGGGGATGCAGAATCCAAAGCAAGCTCCAGGTTCTGAGTTGTCAGCACAGAGCCCTATGTGGGGTTCAAACCCATGAACCAAGAGATCATGGCCTGATCTGAAATTGAACGATTAACTGACTGAGCCACCCAGGATCCCTTCTTCCATTTTTTTGAGGGAGAGAAATTCAGTCCCTAGCTTGAAGAAACTGAGCTCCTAGGTTTTCAGTTGAAGACCTTTAAAATAATGAGGACATTTTGATTATAAGCACCAGACCACAACAAAGGAAGCGAAATCAGAATGTGTTCTGAGGTCTTTCCTGACCAGGAATTCAAAAGGAAGAGAGAAGTAATGACTAAACAGCTTTGGTGGCTTCACTGGGATTGGCCCACCCTCTCCAGGTCAAGGCAAGGAGGTGTGTGATTTTTCTGGGGATCCAGACGTGGGCCACGCTATGAGGTTTTTTGGTTTGTTTGTTTGCTTGTTTGTTTGGTGGGGGTCTTGTTTATTAGGAATCTAATAGACAAGAGGGCTGGAAGCGTCCTCTTAATGCCCTGGGACTAGGAGAGGGTCACAAGAGTTCACTTACAGTAGAGACAGATCAACCCAGGTCAAGGGAATTTTAGGTAAAATGCAGAACAGAGAACCATCCCAAAGCTCATAAAATCAAGATCATGAGAGTCAGCTTTCATCATCTGCAAGAGGCTCTCCCATGAAGTAAATCCAGTAAAGAGCCAAACAGCAGCTTGCAAATAAAGGAAAGTTAGGATCCAGTAGCAGATAAGCAGAAGCACCAGGCACCATCCCAGTCCAGCTTCCTAGAGCTTCTAGTTGGGGGCAAGGAAGAGATTTAAACTTACATCAAGTCTAGAGTGTGTCAAATATCTTACAGTGGGTATTCTGATTGCTGAACTGAAATTTTATTTGCAATTAAAATGATCTTATTATGATCTATTCTTTAAGAATGTGCACCCTCAGGACGTGCCTGAGCTTCCATTCAGGTCTACACAAAGATGATCTGTATTGAAGAAAGTTTAAAGGAGTGGGGAAAGAGCAAAGGAAACTTGGCTTCTTCATGTCTCGAGTCCTGCGTGTTCATCATACAAATTAGGCTGCTTAAATAGAATCAAAGTAATCAGTACTCATACTGATAACGGATTCATTTTTTTAATGCAACATATTTTTTTTCACAATACCATGGATGCATAGATAGAGTCTAAAGGTACTTAGCTTTCCATGAAAATACTTCAGTTTCCATTACTTCAATTATTAGAAAGATTGAATCATACATGCTCAATATTGTGTGTGTGTGCCATACTATTTCAGGCTATGGTATAGTTTATTTTGAAATTAAGGGATTCTGAGAAGAATTTGGGTCCCACTTATGTTGCTTAGATTTTGTGATTCAGGGTCAGAACACTGCTGTGTCCACCACATTTCCTCTGGAGATGAGAAAACTGGGTTTTAGAGAGAGACTGTCTGGAAGTCACAATGTGAAATTACCTTCTAAGCGAATTCAGCTAAATCACATTTAATATCAGATTTTTAGTGACTTTCTCATGACTGTTTATCAGCTCTCTCAACTCCCAAGTGACTCTTTAATTAATTGTCCCCACCATTCATGGCTCATTTTCTGTCAGGTCCCTTTCCAGACAGGTCCCCTTTACCCTGTATGACATAAAGACAGTCTGAGATTCCGCTGTTAAATGTAGCCTGGTATCATTTAAGTACGTTACCTTGATGATGGTGACATCACTCAGGTACTTGGCCTACAAGGAACTAGCACAATTTCACTTATTTCATTTTAATGGGTCCCCTTGGCTTTGAGGCTATAAACTAAAATACCATTGCAGTCTCCTCCAGCAATCTCAAACTTAATTATTCCACTCCAGGAAGCTATCTGATGGCCCTATAGAGACTTGCTTTTGCATTAAAATGCAATCCCTTATTGTGTGACAAAATTACCTTTGCTTCATGTTCTTTTTAAAATTTATTTACAAACAGCATGGAAAAGCATTTATCAGAACAACTTAACAGGTGATTACCACAAATTTGATCCAACAATTTAATCGGACACTTTCTAGGGTTTTCTTTTATTCTTTCCTATGTAATCATGACTTCTTAAACACTATTCCAAGCCCTGGGCATTGTGGGTAATGTGATGTAAATTGCCCGGATAGCTGACTCAAATCTTTCCCCCTACTAAGTTTTGATATATTTATTAAATTTCATAGCTTAAGTGACACATCTTATATGCCCACCTCTACCAATATCTTTTTTGCTGCTTTGAGCAAATTTAGTTTTCCAAACTAAAATTTATAAGTGCTTTTGCAGAAAGAAGAGAGAGACATATTGCAAGAGAAAGAGCCAGAGAGATCAGAGATTTACAAGTACGATCATTCGCAATACACAGGTATCTGTGAAAATGAAAATGGTCAGTAATATATTTGATGAGCAATCAGAATTTTTAAATTTCAGAATATTTTTATAATTTGAATAATAACCAAGGAAAGTTCTGCTCACAGTCAGAAACTGCTCACAGTCAGAAAGAAAGTTGAGGTCAGTGAGAAACTCTGTAATATTATATACAAGGAAAGTATTTGGGCTCTATTGATCACTTTAGGCTGTAGGAACTAATAGGAAACTTATTTCTTGCTTCTGTCTCTCATTCTTTAAAGACAAAGGGACAGTCCATGCATGTGCTGTGCTTCCTATCAATAACATTTTCTTTCTATTTCCAGGTTGCTGGGCTTTGAAAGAAATGGTGGGGTGAGAGAGAGAAAAGAGAAAGACTGGCATCATTATACTTCATGTGTGTGAGTAGTTTTTAATTTTGCTCTTTTCACCCCGATGCTCTCATCTGTGCAAGAAATTAAATGCATGAGAATTAACATGTTCAAGTCAATAGGTGAAGCAATAAAATATAACTGAAGAGAAAAGTCCTCCATCATGCACACGCTTTATAGGCATTTAATTCCCTATGTGGATTGGGTGTTTGCTGATCAGAACTAGAGCTCCATGCATAACAAGAATTAGATTTTCTTCATTTTGAGCTTGCGATCCAACTTGATTTAACAACTGTGGAATTGATTAAAAAAAAAAACAGATATGGAGAAAGACAATATTTGGAAAAAGAGGCATGAGGAAGTCAAATTCTGCGTGTTTATTTTGGGTTTGGGAGAATGTGAAAAGAGAGATTGAATTTATAAGCACAAAAACCACGAACACTTTTTTCTAAAACTCATTTTAGTTTATCCTCCCTGAGCAAACTGAACAATATTTAGTGAAGCTCTGTCTTGGTCCCAGCAACCACTTTTAAATTATAGGATGGCCAGGGGAGGATTGTCGAGCACATAAAAGACTGACAAGTCACTGTAGACGGAACAGACAGATGAAGGTTTCACATAATCTTTTGTCTCAAAATGAACGGATTTCCACAAAATGAGTTACTATGCTATGCAAACATATAGGCATTCATAGATGTTACTTGATTAGCTTTAGAGATACACAAAAACTAAGATTAAGATCACATAAAGAAATGCCAGTTTAAATAGTCTTCCTAAGACTTAAAATCAAAGACTTTTTTTCTTGATAGCTTAATATACTAAAACATAAAACCCTATACAATGTTACCACATAAATGAATCATATCATTCCTACTCAAAAATAACTATGGGATAAAATGAGACAATAATTCTAAAATAAGTTTGAAAGTGTTTAGGAAGTGATAAAAACTCACGGCTTTGGTTCTCATTTTGATCATAATAAATTTAACTCTTTTACTTCCCCTTCAAAGATATTATTTTGCATACTAAACAAAATAAGGATTATATATATTTTTAAATTATGAGGATTTATTTATTCAACAAATACTAATTAATGATATTTAGTGCTATGTCACTAGGTTTTTTGTTTTTGTTGTTGTTATTGTTGATTTTGCCCTGGGTCCATCAAATGGAAGACTTTTAGGCAGCGAGGATACAGATTTTTTTGGTGCCTGAAGCCTGTAACATTTGGGGAGCCCTTTGTAAGAAATGAAGTACAAAATTACAAACACACAACTAGTGGGCCGCCTCCCAGGGACTTGGGGGATGTATGGACTAAAGAGAACCCTGAAGTGTAAACTACATTAGCTTCATAGTTAGTCTTGTAATCTGATCTCTTGTAATTTTATAAAAAGCATTGATACGTTTTATCCATTGAATGGAAACAAAGTGTATCAATTTGAAAAGAAAACAGAAAAATGCACTCTCCTTTTCTTTTTTTTTTTTTTAAATGTTTTATTTATTTCTAAGAGAGAGAGACAGCGTGAGCAGGGGAGGGTCAGAGAGAGGGAGTCACAGACTCTGAAACAGGCTCCAGGCTCTGAGCTGGCAGTCAGCACAGAGCCCGACGCGGGGCTCGAACCCATGAACCGCCAGATCATGACCTAAGCGAAAGTCGGACGCTTAACCGACTAAGCCACCCAGGCGTCCCTCCTTTGCTTTTCAATAAAATGCTCAACAAGATTTCCCTCAATTTTCCAGCAGCAAATGGTGATAACTATGCCTTTCCGGACCTCCTTACTGATACTATTAAAAGGACAACAACTGTTTGGGGCCAAATAATCTCAATGATAGGTAACAGGAGATGAATCCCACCCCTTCAGGAAGTGTATTACAGAGATGTTGTTCAAAGCAAATGACTTAAGGTCCCAGAAATATTAAGAGATAGTCCACGCCCAGTCCTGTAAGACCAGGAGTGAACCGCAAAACATCGGAACAGTGAATCAGGCTAGGGTAACTGAAGCCCATCGCAAAAGTCCACATTCTAAATGAAACTATTTTGGTAACACATTTATGAAGCACCTACTCATAGGCCATGTGCATGCCTGGCAGCATTGAGATAACTTAGTTCTGAATTACAAAAAGGCCATGTAAATCATGAAGTACCTTAAATGATTTTGATTTGTTTACTTAATCAATCCAGAAATTACTTCACTCTTAATCCTCTACCTGAAACATATCCTGATGATTCAGGAGGTATCCCCTTGATTAGTTCCATTGCTATTTAATCTAATCTCTATCATATTTTAGATTTTCACGGATAGTGAAACTAGGTTAGCTCGGAGAAGTTACACCTGGGGCAGGGCGTGCTTTGTGTGGTAAAATTAGTGGTCCCATGTTTGGATGTGAGAAGAATTAAAAGAGAGACAAACAGATTATTTTGTTGGTCATGCTTCCTTTGCTATGGATGGGAAGCAATTTCTTGCTGCATAATTTTAGGAAAGAGGAGGTTTCTGGCTTCATGCTTCATGTAAAACAACTCTTACCCTAGAAGTCTCCTCATAGTCTCCAGAGAGAAGAAGACCTCATAGCATTTTGTGTTCTTGGCAGTTTAGGGTGACATCAGTGACCTCCATGTGGTTAGATGCAGGCTTTATCTATCAGCAGCGTAGTGGAGGAAAAAGTTTTTCTTGACCTTATTAGGGTTCCTGGATGGGTCTGAATATTAAATGACAAAAAGAGATTGAGAGGAGAAAAGCATAAAAATATACTTGATCCAAATTTTATGTGACATGGAAGACTTCAAAAGAAAATGGAGACCTAGAAAAAAGTTGGACCTGAGTATTTAATGCTAGGTGTGTTGAGTGCACAGTCGTGGAGAAATGCAAATTAAGAAATATGAGGTGATTGTAATAAACTGGAGGAAATGTAGCAGGACCTCTTTGTTAGGATTCTTCTTGGTGTCCCTTTATTTCTGTATAGAAGGATGCTCCTTTCCTCCATTCAGAGGCATCTAATGCAATTCTTCACTGTCACCACACAGAGAAAAGACAACATAACGTCTACCATCTGAAATTCTCTATACGTCTCCCCTTGCTTTGCTTCTTCATATAAGTTATTGTCATTTAATATATTACATATTTTCTGGCTTTGGTAAGATATAGTTGACATAGAACTTTGTGTAATTTTTAAGCTGTATAGCATGATGACTTGGAATATATTGTAATATGATTAGTGCAATAGGGTTGGTTAATACCTCTATCACCTCATTTTTTGTGGCAAGAACATTTAAGATCTCCTCTCTGAGCAACTTTAGAGCATATAATATAGCATTGTAAAATATAGTTACCATGCTATGTGTTAGATCTCCAGAAACTATTCATCTCATAACTAGAAGTTTGTACTCTTTGACTGGTATCATCTTATATCCCCTACCTCTAGCCCATGACAATTATCATTTACTCTATTTCTACGAGTTTGACTTTTTTTCTATATTCCATACATAAATGATATCACACAGTATTTTTTTTCTTTATCAGACTTATTCTAACATAATACTGTCAGGGTCCACCCATGTTTTTGCAAGTTGTAAAATTTCATTATTTCTTATAGCTGAATAATATTCCATTGTATATATGGACCACACCTTTATCCATTCATCTGTTGATGGACACTTAGGTTGTTTCCATTTCTTGGCTTTAGTGACTAATGCTGCAATGAACATGAGACTGCAAATATCTATTTGAGATCTTTTGGATGTATACTCAGAGGTAGGATTGCTGGATCATAAAGTCATGAAGAACCTCTGTACTATTTTCCATAGTGGCAGAAATCAATCCACATCCCCACCAATAGTGTACAAGTTTCCTCTTTCCTCCACATTCTTGCCAACATTACTTATCTATTGTCTTTTTAATAGTAGCCATTCTAACAGGTGTGAGGTGATATTTCATTGTGGTTTTGATTTGCATTTTCCTAATTAGTCACATTGGGCATCTTTTCACGTACCTGATGGCCATTTGTGTGTCTTCTTTGGGAAAAAAAAGTCTATTCAGATCCTTTTCCCATTTGTAAATCAGATTGTTAATTATTTTGCTATTGAGTCGTATGTGTACTTTATATAATTTAGATGTTAACTCCTTATCAGATATATGATTTGCAACTATTTTCTCTATTCCATAGGTTGCTATTTAATTTGTTAATTGTTTCTTTAGCCAAACAGAAGCTTTTCAGTTTGATTTAGTCTTATTTTTGCTTTGGTTGCTTGCGCTTTTGATGTCACACTCAAAAATCATTGCCAAGGCTGATGTCAAGTAGCTTTTCCTTGGTTTCTCTCTGGGAACTTTATGATTTCAGGTCTTATGTTTAATTCTATTCTGAATTAATTTTTTGTGAACAGTGTGTAATAAGGGTCCAATTTCATTCTTCTGCCTGTGCTTGTCCACTTTTTGCAACACTATTGAAAAGACTATCCTTCCCCCATTGATTGTTCTTGGCTTACTTGTCAAATACTAGTTGCTTGCAAAGGTAGAGCTTTATTTCTGGGCTCTTTCGTGGGGTTGCTTTGGCTGTTTGAGGTCTTTGTGATTCCATGTGGATTTTAGGATTGTTTTCTTTATTTCTGTAAAAAAAAAAAAACCATTGGAATTTTGATAGGAATTGCATTAAATCTATAAATGGCTTTGGGTAGTATGGATACCTGAGTAATGTTAACGATATTTGTTAACAACGCTCAGGATTATTAACAAAATTTGTTAAAATGTCTTATTTGGACAATTGAAAATATTTGGAAAAATAATGCCAATATCCTGTTATATAAAATGGGTTTTTGGAATTTGAATATATTTCTAGGAAAAGGTGTCTAAAAAGTTGCAAGTGAAAGGGACATTTTTCCAGAGAGTATAGATAATAGGATGTAGAATATCTGCTTGGACCTGTGGCTCTTCAGTCTTTTACAGCGTGGAAGAAGAAGAGCCATGCCAGTTTGGTTGGTCACTGTGTTGCCATTGGTATATTTCCTTTTAAACTTTAACAGTTTTATTTGAATAAAAGATACTCTTGCATATTTCTGTGATGGCCTGATATGCTCAGTTGGTTTGCAAACACCCAGGGACGTTGGCTTTAGAAGCTGCCAAAACATTCAGCAGCCACAAGGCATTTTTTGGGTCTGTGTCAGCTTTGTATCTCAGGTGGGGTCGGTGACTATCATTTCTAGAACGTGACAGTTGTATTTCCAATATGTGAGGAGTAGTTCTCACTGCTTTCAGTGGTAGGCTTAATCTAGGAGTAGCAAAACTCTTATTTCTTCCTCCCGGGGCCTTCAACACTTCAACATGTGGGACCAAGAACCATCTTTTTTAAGAAGTGAGAGAAATTGCAAGTAGATATAAACAATTTTTGAGTAACATAATCTGTGAAAACAGTTTTATTATTCAACACTTCTGAAATGTGAAAATGAAATAAACAAAACAAAACCAAAAGCACCATGACGCTGAATAGTTTATAAAATAGAAGAATTATGTAAAGCCTGCATGTTTTTGGTGGCTTTAGATACTTAATATGTAGCTTAATAGGAAAGAGGTATAAGGAAAAGGCTTTATGCCTTATGCCATGAAAATCACCCTAGAAACACTGAATTATCTGTGGCTAATCAATATACAGAATTTATCAAGTTACTTAAACTTATATTTGTAAGAAAAATCTGTAGAACAGTTGTTTGACTTTATTAACTTTTAATTCCTAGTAAGATATATTTTATACATTTTGATGAAATTGAAAAGAAATTCATTATGTTTTATAAGATATTTTTACAGGAGAAAATGTCAAACCCTAAGGTTCAGAAGATTGTAGGAAGGTAAAAAGTCTTGAAAGGTCTTTCTAAGAAAGTGAAAATTAAATCAATTTATCAGTGAAATGATTTAATGTTTAGATCCAAATTTGAGGTTACTCTAAGCTTTTAATATAGATTTTAATAGTTTTATTGACTGCATATTAATCTTTTAAGATATATTAAATACCTTTTTAAAATGCTGGTTCTCTCCAATATAATTTAGATTACATATTAGATAACGGATACACATAAAATGATAAATCTTTTAAGGGAAATACATTTACTTCATATATGTTTTATATTTCCTAAAATAGTTCCAAATTCATATGGATTTTCAATATAACTTGACAGTGTTCAGCATAACACTTAGCATATGATAGTTATATCAGTCTGGATTCTGTTTTTGTCTATAAGTGACAAAAACAAGGCCTGGCTAACTTATCAGAAAAAGAAATTTGCTGGAAGTGTATCAGACCATCACTCACAGACTTGTGAAGAATGGTGAATTAGGCTCAGTAAATGGACAGGAAACAAGGAAGCATAAGTATCAAGATTCCCAGCTCCAGACACATTGCGAAGTTGTCTGGTCTGGTCTCTGTAACCAAACACCATTGCTACTGAAGGTTGCCCACTGAGAATGTATTGAAAACCATGCCTACTTCAAAGGACTGAAACTAAGTCAGGTTACTGTACCCTTACTTCTGAGTTTATGGAGAGACAATATCTGATTCTCTTCAGCTTGCCAACTTACACGCCAACCAGCACTTAAATAATGGGAGAATCTTCTCCATCAAAAAAGAAGAAATCTTGAGCAATGGAAAACTAAAGAAAAACATATCCTTTGAACATGGCATTCCAACACACACACACACAAGTAGTTGATTCTTGTTATTTGTGGTAGTTATGTTCTGTACAGTCTCCTTGAACACTGAAGGATTAGTGAATACTAGGCATTACACCCAGGGAAAAATACAGAATTAGGTTCCTGTAAGCCTTTGATCACATTTTCATCAACCGATCAATACTTAACTTCTTTATATTTTTGTTTATGTTTAAAGACATCCTACTTAACATACATTGTTTATTCATTAACATTGAACCTATGACTTATGCCTGAATGAAGCTTGTCTAACACCTGTATTTTCCCCTTGAGGCACACCACAGCCTTATTGTCCTTAGGAACATTACACGGCACTTTGTCAATGTGCTTAGGGAACATTTTAAAAAGCAAAACAACCAACAAAAGCAGAAAAATGTTTTTAAAATGTGGTGCTAAATAAACTGCAGGAAGGACACGTTTACAGTATGAGAGCTAAAACAAGAAGGCAGAGTGTCGCCTTGTTTAATTTCTGCTGGGAATATGAATGTCCGGCAGCTGAAATTTTTGCTGTTCTGTGCATGAGTATGATTGCAAATGACAGCAAAAGTACTAAGAGTATTGATTTTGGGTTACAAATAAATTTTGGCAAGTAGATAAATTCACAAATAGGAAATCTGTGAACAAGGAAGATAGACTGCATATATTTATAATGCATATATATATTTAGAATTGACAAGTACTACTGTGATTCTGAAAACTGTAAAGCATACACATGCATATAAACCCTAAAGTCACAGTAATGTAAGTCAGTGATCTAACATATACAAAAATTCTGTATTGGCATCAACACCTTTCAGTGTTTAAAATTCATAGTATACTTCTGTTATTAGATAAATGTCATAATGTAGAAAATTATATTTATCCTATATTTGATTGTCTGGGTTAATTGCTAATACTTTGAATACCTTTTTACATCTATGAATTTGCTTATCATTTGTGGGTTTTATTTTACTTGGCTATGTCAAAATCTCTTAGACATTATTCAAGTATTTAGTGTAAAAAGCTAGTGCCCAAATCATGTATATAATATTTTCAGTTTCTAAATTACATTTAAGGTTAATTATCTGAATAATTAATTGCCTTCATTTGTTTAAAGATACTTCAGATTGAAATAATTGTTTTCTTTCATTTACACATCTGATGAATTGGATAGATCATTCAGTCAAGTGACTTCCTGAACAGTTGGCAAATTAAAGATTTTAAAAGGCAAGTAATTTAGCCTAACTCTTATCAACATTTCCACCTGTAGTTCTTTTCTAGACACTATCAGAAAGAAACCACACAAAGTTGGTTTGGCTAAGTGATTTCTGTATTTTAATATTAAAACTTTTCCATCTTTCTCTTGGTTCATTTACTCTTGACCTTTGGTTTATGACAATGGGGATAATAACATGAAATGTAGTTTATGAAGAAACAAGGAGGAAGAGCTATCCAATCCCAAAACCATATTCCTGATGATTTTTGGATTGGAAACCTTGCCAGCCCTATGGTTAATGTCAGCATTAGTGATAATTTCAGGCAGAGATAGGTCGGAAGAGTGGTGTTAGGACTGCTTTGAGGGAAATGCTTAGATCAAAGATTCAGAAGTCTTTTATATCAACATAATGCTGATAAGGGAGACAGGACCAAACTATCACAAGGAATAAGCATGGTCTGGTAGACATCTCCGTTCTGGACTCCAAAGTCATCTAACTGAAATATATCTGAAGGTAGAATCAACATCTATGTAATAGGAGAATAAAAACAGCTCTAGAAATTGAAGGCTGTTTGGCCTCTGCCCCATTTTATACTATCTCCTAGAGTGGGAGGGCTCAGGTTGTGAGATATCATTTTAAGCAAGAAGGAGGTCAGAAGCTTGCAGGATAAAGTCAGACATGCTAAAATAATCTTTTGGAAATAATAGGTCTACAATAAAATCAGGTACAAGTGTATGAATATCTGAAGGTAAGTGAATTAAGTTCTTGGAAAATAATAGAGAAAAATGGCAAAGACTCTAAGACCTACTATTCATATTTTCATTTATTTGAAGTAAAAGGAAATTTCATATCTAAAATAAAGATGAAATGCCATAATTCATTGATTCTAAAATGCACTTAAATTTTTTTCATTTCATTTATTTTTGAGAGAGAGTTAGAGAGAGCATAAGAGTGGGCAGACAGACAGACAGAAAGAGAGAATCCCAAGCAGGCTCCACTCTCAGTGCAGAGCCTGATGCTGGGCTCTGTCCCACAGCCCTGGGATCACAACCTGAGCTGAAATCAAGAGTCCACTGCTCAACCAACTGAGCTACCCAGGCACCCTAAGATGCATTTTAAAAAACATTTTTAGTATCTCTGAAACCTGCAGACATCTTACAATCAGTGATATCCTACAATTAAAATTGGATGATTCTTTTCTTCATGAAACATAAAATAAAGAGGCTTGTTACAATGGAAGTTAACTTTGATCTGATTAAATATGGTAATATGTCTTAAATTTAGAAAAAATATTCATCACTAAAAGTAAGATTAATAAACTGTATAAAATATACATTTAAAAATAATTTTAACATGATGCTAGAATTTAAACCTAGAGATCAGTAGATACCTGGACCCTAAAGTGGATCAACAGTCCATAATTTTGCACAAAATTCTTTATGTGTATGTGTATGTATATTTTTCTCCATAGTTTTTAGTTTTCATCAAATTCTAAAAACAAGAAAAGTAAAAAACATGGGGCGCGTGGGTGGCTCAGTCAGCTAGGTGGCCAACGTCAGCCCAGGTAATGATCTCACAGTTGGTGGGTTCGAGCCCTGTGTTGGGCTCTATGCTGACAGCTCAGAGCCTGGAGCCTGCTTCGGATTCTATGTGTGTCTCTCTCTCTGACCCTCCCCTGCTCACACTCTGTGTCTCTCTCTCAAAAATAAATAAACATTAAAAAATTAAAAAGAAAAACATATTAAATAATTATAAATTATTATTTTTTAATAGTTCAAATGATGATTGCGTAGTAGATGAACACTTTCTAATTATTACCTTAAAATAATTCATCAGAGTGCCTGGTGGCTCAGTCAGTTAAGCATCTGATTTCTGCTCAGGTCATGGTCTCACGGGTTCATAGGTTCTAGCCCTGTCCAGGCTGACACCTTGGAGCCTGGAGCCTGCTTCAGATTCTCTCTCTCTCTCTCTCTCTCTCTCTCTTTCTCTCTCTCTTCCCCGTCCGTGTTTGTGCTATCTCCAAAATGAATAAATGAATAAACATTAAAATAGTTGGAAGAAAAAAACAATTCATGTAAGTAACTCTTTTATTTGTTTTTTTTTTTTTTTGTATTCTTTATGACTGTCCTAATAGCCCATAGCTTAATAGACATAAGTTCATTTATTTTATAGTAGGGTCCTTTGTTTATATCCAGGAAAAAAAGTAGAAAGTACACTCTACTGTTGGAATGTAGAATGTATCACTATATTGCATTTTAGTGTCTAGAAACCAGTGTCAATTTCCATACTGGCACTTTAAAGAATTAAGTATAAATCTAACTTCCTAACTTTAGAATAACTTCTTTTAATTTCCAAAAAAAATCTGTTCTTTTTCTAAGATCCACACAATGGGAAGAAGAATATCCACTGAAATTCAACTATATTCACCGTCTCATTTTAGAAAGAAAAGTAGAATTTTTTAAAAAGATGAATTTTTGAAAAAGGAAACTCAGAATAATAGATTTTTGATTATGAAGGTTAAAGCCCAGGCTACTGTGGAGAGGGAACAAGAGAGAAATATTTTTATTCAAAACAATAATATGATATTTGAACCATCTTTGTCTATTAAAGGCTCAAGAGAGAAAACTGGTTTGCTTTGAAGATTCAAGGCAAGAGGCAAAGAGGAAAAAATGACCCTAAAAGGGGAACAAGGATGTGAGAAATTAGGGGGGGCACCTGGGTGGATCAGTTGGTTAAGGATCTAACTCTTGATTTTGGCTCAGATTGTTACCTCATCGTTGGTGATTTCGAGCTCCGAGTCAGCCTCTGTGATGACAGTGCAGAGCCTGCTTGGGATTCTCTCTCTCTCTCTCTCTCTCTCTCTTTCTTTCTGTCCCTCCCCTGATCTAGTTCTTTCTCACTCTCTCAAAATAAATGAATAAACTTTAAAAAAATTTAAATGTGAGAAATGTGGAACAAATAAAAGAAAGAGATTTTGTGGCAGAGATAGCTAGGAATTTAGAAAAAATAATGGCTGTCATTAAATTTTTATTTTTTATTTTTTGTGTTGCAGTAATTATGCTCCAGCATACTAAAGATTTGGTAGAAGATTTGCACAATGGAACAATATTAGTTGTGCCTTAGGAAGTGAAATAGAAGCAGTACATACCTATTTGAGAACTCAGCCTTTGTATCCAGGCTTACTTTCGTTCAAATCCTGGCTCCAACAATACAATTACCAACCTCTCTGCTTAAGCCCCAAAATGGGAGTAAAATGTACTTAACATAGAGTTGTATTCAGGATTAAATCAGTTAATGCATGTAAAGTTCTTATACCACTGTTAGGCATAGAGTAAAAATTAAACAAAAGGTTTGGGATAAAATGACACATAGAAAACCCAAGCAACTGTGACAACATTGGGTCTTACTGAGTAATCGAAAACTGAGTCAGGAGCAAGGACTTAAAACAAAGTGTCTGGACAAGTCTGTGTGCTCCTTTGTGACCTCTTTGTATGGCATTTCTGGAACATTCAGAAATAGCAAGAGTAGGGACAAACATGTTCCAGTTTCATGGAATGAAGGCTTGAGTTGATTTTGTGAAGATATTAATAAACGGTAAATCTGGAAGGCTGAAAGACTTTGAGATATTCTGGTTACATATGCAACATAGAAAATGAAATTTTCCAGTCATCTCCCTCCTCAGAAATAACTTCTGTTAACAATATAATATATAGAATATACTCTTTTTCATAGTCTTAGTAAAATTATTTTGCTTTTCAATGAAGAAAAATACATGTTCCATAATGATTTTCATTTCCATGAATTGACTAGCATGAACAATCCATTGTTTCCATTTTCATTGTTCTCAAAAGAAGGTGCTATTTTGAAAATAGGGAGACATAGGCCTTCCAGCTTTACCTTGTGCTATCCTATGCAAATGACTTTATATCTCAGGGATTCAATGCCATCGTATTTAAAATGGAAGTATTTAGCTAAATCATCTCTAAAGTGCTTTCCAATTCTAAGTTTATATAATTTTAAGTGTTCAATAGCAACTTGGTTGATTTAATTAAAGCCAGTCACAAACCAGTAATAATGCCAAAATTGGTGATGGCAATGGAAAAGGAAGCAGGCAGATCTATAACCTAAATGGTGGCAGTTGGGGGCGTGGGGGAGGGAGATAAAAGGATGGCTAGAGATTACTAGACAAGGCATTGATTTCTGGAATTTTTGTCTCCCATCTCCTGAAGTCTTTGCATTAATTATCCTTAACCACTCAATCTTCAGTTGTCATAACACTTACTAGAAGTAGATGTTTTCTTAGAATGAGTAGCACATAATGATTGGGATTTAAATTATCAGGTTCATGAGGTACCTCGGTGGCTCAGCCCATTAAGCATCTGACTTCGGCTCAAGTCATGATCTCACAGTTCATGAGTTCAAGCCCTGCATCAGGCTCTCTGATGTCAGCACAGAGCATGCTTCAGATCCTCTGTCCCCCCCTCTCTCTGTGCATCCCCTGCTTACACTTGGTCTCTCTCAAAATAAATAAGCATTAAAAAATAAATTGTGATTTGTTTCTGACATTAAGACTAGTAAACTAGAGCCACTTTGGGGAATATTGTGGAGAACTAGCATTGGGAGAGCCCATGGAAAGCAAATAACTGAATGGGAGTTATAAACTCATTGGGGGGTGGCAAGGTTAGCATGAAGAGAAGAGGAAGTTAATAGACAAGTCTGGAAACTTTTGAGATCTTCAGTTTCTGCGAATGCTGGCTCCCAATCAGAGTTCCAAAGGAAACTGAGTTAATTCAAAATGTAGATGCTCTAGCCTGAGATGCTTTGAATTTATTTATTCAGCTCGAGGCATTTGCTCTCTATATATGTTATTTTAGGATTATGATGCCAGATGTTTCTTGTGCAGGATGCTGGCAGTGAAATTCTTCACATATTTACCTTTTGATTTTTATCTGGGAGGCTTTGACTAGATGTCACATGACTGAGATTAAAAGAAATAAACAATCTAACTTTTTAAACTTAAAATTGAATAACTCTCCTCACATTGATATACTTATCAATCTTAGTATCATTGAAAGTAGTAGGCAGTTTTCTCAATTTTTGTTGATCTATCTTGTCTGCAATCGTACCCTGTGAAATAAAATTAAAAATATATAATTACAGTCCTCTTGGTAGGCTGTGGACTATTTTGAGTTAAAAAGCATTCTGTGCTGGCAGCAGAAACATGGCAGCAGTGGTCTCATTTCCTCTAATCCACTAGGTGCCTGCTTAATTACAACCTTCCATTTACTAGCTCTTTGGCTGTATTCCATCTTTGCTTGTATATTTTTTTTTTCATTCAGTTTATCATCCATTTCAGTTTCATCGAGCAACATATAATACAGATTGTGCCTGTCCTGCTCCCTGGCATGCACACATTCAGTGGAGCCATTTCTATATTTTGTTGTAGAGTGATTTTGACTTTTTTTTTTTAACTTAGAAGAAAGACGTTTATAATGAAGTTTAATCTTTAACAGTTTTTTTTAATGTCAGAATATTATGGAAAATAACAGAAGTGTTTAAAAATCTTTTCAACTGTCAAATTGATAAGGAAGCTGGCAGATACAGGGGAGAAGATGAAGAGATGTTGGTGGAAGAGTTTGGCTGCCGTATAATGTATTTTGTTAATTACTTTCAATGAAAGAAGACTCTTAGAACTCGTTTTCAAAACTGTTCTCTTGTATATGCATGCAGATCCTACTTCTTCAAACCAACCAAATACTGAAGTCAATAAATAAAAAAATCAATAATTCAATATGCAATTATTATTAATGGAAGTACTTATTGATTATGTAGATTTAATTATATGCAAATAAAATATATGGAAGTTTTGTAAGGCTAAAATATTTTTTGGTGTCAGAATTGTACATGATATACAATAGGATTCAATAGAATATTGGGTCTATTTATAGTGAATTTATTCAACTTACTTAGATTGTAATATATATGAAGGCAAGGACATTGTCTGATCTTTTCAGGAACATATTTTGACACTAAATAAAATGTATGGCACAAAGTAAATTCTCAATAATATTTGAAATACAGAGAAATAAAGATTTAAATGATATTTTTTTCCCATGGCAGGCATAAAGAGATATACACCTACAGATTTAACAACATTACACCATAGACATACATAATGAAGTTTGGCTAAGTGTAAAATGAGTTTAACCTTGTGAAGACTGTTGTCAGCTGTTATGAGAAGACAAATTCAGGAGGCTACAGAGAGGCAGAGACAAAGAAAAGTCCATCTAGAAGTTTAGGATACAAATATTATTTTTAAATTAAAAAAATAACTTAAAATACAAAAATAAAAGAAGGTGAGGAGGCAGGAGGAGGGATCATGAATGCTAAGGGGAACCAAGGATGACTCTAGGATGATTAATGTGTTTTATAACTTGATGGTGGTGGTGGTAACACGCCTGTATACCTTTGCCAAATGCATTGAAGTACACACTTAAAATGGGTGCTTTCTGCTGTTTGTCAGTTATATTCAATATGGGTGATTTAAAAAAGTTCCCAAGTAATCAAGCAAAAAAGATAAGATAAGATAAGATAAGATAAGATAAGATAAGATATAAGATAAGATAATGTCCGATATAGTACCTTTTAAAATAGTTTAGCCAAAGAAACATTTTACAGCCTGACTGGAAGCTTGACTTGGAAATAATTTATCAACTTGGAATTTGTTGACCAAAAAATCAATGACTCTGTCATTTTCATTTAATTCATTCTTTTGCCATTTCTGGCTATTAGCCACTGCAAAAGCAATGTCTAGAAAACATAGGCAGGAGGAAAAAAACAAGAAATCTCCCTAAGTTCTTCAATTACTACAAAGGAATGGATTAGAAATTAGTGCCATTCAATACAGCTCATTGCGTTTCTGGACAAACATCTTTTTGTAATGACATCAAAATTCTCATTTTTTAATAGAATTCGTATCTTTAATTTTGCTGTCTCTGCTCACTTTTATTAAGTAAGCAAATGAGGCTTGTCTCATTTGTTGGGACTAGCTTCATATTTGGAAGTGCTTTGATGGTCTGTATCATAAAGTTCTGTCTGACTTCAAATTATATGATTCTTTAAGCTTTCCCACTGGAATGCAGGCAATGTTCTAACTTTAGTGCTTAGCAATGAAGTCATCATGTCATATGCTGTAAATAAATAGCATAGATAAATGAATTACTCTTTCCAGTGGATTTTTTGAACTTCGTTTGAAAGAATATCTAGATCAGACTATTTGGGTTTTTGTTTTATATTTTTATTACCAGTATCTGCTACCAAAAAGTATGTAAGATGTCCTTATTTGATTGTTTGTCTCAATATATTCAATTGGGATGACAATTCTATTTGCACCGAGGATCTATGAGTATGTTGCAATGATTATTTTTCATATTTAGTGGAGATATACCACATTTTGAACACTTCTTTTTCATGTTTGGGAGTATTTTCTTCCATATAAGTCCTATCTTCTCAAGGAAAATACCAGGTATTGACTTTCCCAGCCTCCCTTGCAACTTAGATCATGGAGTTAGAAGGCTCTGCAATTAGAAACATCTATTTGAGTTTCATTTGGAAGAGGAGCTACCATTATGTATGAGGTGTTACCTGATATACCAAGTCATAAATCTGGGCATGCATAGTAAGTCTCTATCATCAAGTGAATTAATCCATCCATTAATTTATTCCTATGATCTCATTGAAGTTCCCATTGGCTAATTAACAGGAAAAGAAAAGGTTGAACTTGCTTTGGTTTATAGACCATCCTGTATGGTATATAAGAAATATGGACCTCTGCAGTGTTAGAATAGTTCTCAGAGATGTTCCTAAAAGACAGTGGAGAATTAATATCCTAAGGGGAAGAATTTTGAGCAATACCTTTCATTGCCTGCTTAAAAGGAAATAAGACCCGAAGCATCTTTTACACGTATTCATGGATACTGATTAATAATTCAGCATGGACTTAAACTCAGAAGAAATGAGAACAGAGGGCTGCTGACAAGGCACATTAAGGAGGAGCTATTTAGATAGGGAACAAAATGTACCTAGAATGCGAGATTATTTGTTTCCCACATGAATGATAAACCTAAGGCTCTCACTGTGAAGGGTATTATTAATATTTAGATACAAAAGATGACCTTGCTAATAAATGTCAGTAATTATGCCAATACTGAATGGCCCCATTCTTGCTTTCAATGAGGAGGATATGTACCAAATCAACATGTCCTTCCCTTAGCATTTACTGATTATATTACATTTATAGTTTCCCAGTGGTAGAAGCCTCAGAGAGTAAAATCCTTAACCCTGATATAGACACCATCTATACTCAGTGATAGGTGTGTGACAACTTACTTATCATGAATTAGACAGTAATTTGGCCTCACCGAAATAAATTACTATTTTGGATTTGGATATTTAAAGTTACATTCTCTCTTTTCCAGGAATAATATCTGTGGATTAATTGAATGTCTTGTCTGCCTTTATGATAGCCCATGCACAAGTGCTTCTGACAAAGGCACTGATTTTACAGGGACAGAATTACAGCATAGACATATCAGGCATACTAGATTTAGAGATCCAGCTATGTACTTCTACCACCCAAAAGCAGCAGGTCTTGATAGATGTGCAAAAGATTATTTAATACACATTATGGTACCAATCTTATTACATGACTGGTATGCCATCTTGAAGAATGTGGCATATGTTATGTGCCACTAAATAGTATATGGTGCTTTTTCTTCCAAAAATCTGGGAACAGAGAGGTTGGGAGTCAGCATATCACCTCTACTTTTACTTCTTATGACCCATTGACAAAAATTATAATTCATGGCTCATGGCTTTGTTGGTTTGGAAGTCTTAGCACCCAAGTGAACAATGCTTCTCCCTGACACTTAACTATATTTTTTATAGAACTAGGAGCTGGAAGTCCTTCATGATCATTACAAGCTTCTTGTGAATTGACCAGAAATGGGAGTTAGAATGTTGTTAGTATGACTGATTCTGATTATCAGAGATAACAAGGGACTACCTAATGGGTATAGGGATAAATATTTGAAATATAGGAGATATGTTGATCTTCATAGTGTTAGTATTATCTGGTGGTATAGTGAATGGAAGATCACCATAGATAGGAACACACAAAAAGGACCACCAAGACTTCCATATTTAAGAAATACAACTTGGTTTACCCTGACAAATCAGAACCCTGAACACCTGAGGAATGGTTTGAAGGAAAAAAAACCCTCAAATATATAGTGGAGAAAGAAAATCAAAACTTGGCATAATGAACAGATCACAGTGGAAAAAGAAAATCAAAACTTGACATAATGAACGGGTCCAGAAATGGAGAATATAGTATCTATTCATATTCCCTGCAGCATCTTACGCATATTTACAAACGTTCAAATATTTTCCTTCTGTTCCTTTCCCCCTATTGATTTATATTTAGATATTTATATTTTACAATTTATTTCACAAGTTGGGAAACATGATTATGGCATTATTATACATGTAGAAGAGGCATGACTATCATCTAGATACTATCTTTGATTTGGAATTGGGTGCTGAAGCCTATGAGACCTTATGTGCCACTCATTGAAAATGAGGGAATGAGGGCACATGTATTTTTATATGCATGAAGAATAGTTGCAATATATTAGGTGGGGTGCTTTCTTGTTTGAAATTTAAATGTACAAGAAAATATCTGGTGATGCGGGGAGGTCAATAAATGGATAGTATTTATTCTACCTTTCTCAGATTCTCTTATAACTAAAATATAGGTTTGTGACATAAATGTTACCAGACACACTATTTAAGATTTCTGTTTGGAAGACAGTGATATGGAGAGGGAGGCACTCATAGGATCTTTCTGGAAGTTGTGGCAGAGCCTGCTGAAGAGATTTCAGTCTTTTGGAGTCTAAGTAGCAGAGGCCCTAATGTCTGTGTCCATGATCAGCCTCTACCAATTTTCTGGGAAATGTCTCTAACTCTGTAGCTTCATCTTCTGCCAAACCTGCCTGAATGGGTTCTATCATTTGAGTCCTGACTGAAATATACATATAAGTGTATGGTACGCACATGTTTCATGTGCATGTGCGTGCATGTGTGCACATACTTTTAGACACAAACATAATACAAATTTTCCTCCATGTGTCTATTTATTTATAATATGTTCCCTAAACATAATAGAATTCAAAGGACAAATAATGGGTAGAACTGTCCATATGTGCATGTACATATGTTTATGTGTGACATAGAATTAATTCAGTTTGAATATTTCTTCATTTTAGAACTTTTAGTATGTAAGTTTTCAGACCATCTTTCATTCCTATAGTTATTTGAAGAAATAAATTATTCATTTTCCAAGTATCTTTATTGTAGAATAAAATAGATTATGAGATTCTTAATGTCACCCAATTGCAACATTTGAAATAGTGCTATAGTATTTTTTTTTTTACTTTCAAGGTATTTCTACTTTTATAATAACAGGAGAAAATGCACAATTAACTAAATGATATGAAAGAGTACACAGCACATGTATGATTTTTAGAATATTGCTTACTTAAAATAATTTTTAATAGTTAGAGGTTACTAACTTTATTTTTTATTCAGGGATCTGAAAAGCCCTGGCACTTAAGAATTTTCTTTTGTATTCCAATCATGCATCTATATTTTATGAAAGTAAATTTATGCTTTTAAAAATGTACTTTTTTTTTTTTTACAAATAGTTTATTGTCAAATTAGTTTCCAGATAACACTCAGTGCTCATCCCCACAAGTGTCCTCCTCCATGCCCATCCCCCTCTCCCCCCCACATCCATCAGTCCTCAGTTTTTGTCAGCATTCAAGAGTCTCTCATGGTTTGCCTCTCTCCCTTTCCCCCA